>NC_135265.1:123602282-123604782 GCF_051311805.1 Agelaius phoeniceus
TTGATTTTTTTTTTTTGATGTCTTAAGGCTATACAGATACATGCTTAATATATATCCATTTTGCTTTTTTTTTTAATATACTGTATGGTTTTCATTGTGATTTCTTTTGTAAAGAGGATTGAAATCTGTTGTAGAGACTTTGTGGAAAAATGCTTGTTCTGAGGCAGTCCTTGTAATTTTTTTTATCTATGACTTTGTGAAACTTTGTTATAACTCATGCAGAAGGTCCCCGGGGAGGACATTTTTTTGTTTTTATTTTTCAATACTGAAGATGATGTAGCCTCTAATGGATGCATCTTCCATCATATGTTATGTACAATCAGTAAGTTATGCCAGTAATTTTTAATTCCTCATCAAGGTATAATGATTTCATCTACCTTATCTGATAGCAAACATGGCCACAAAGACTGTAAACAGCTCAAGTATGGAAATATACATTCTGGTTTCTCTCTGTGCTGCTCGTCAGTTCAAAGATTTAGTATTTGTTTTAATTGGAATGAAATATACTCTTGTTTATACAATTGTGATCAGAGGGCTGATGTCATTGTTTAGTACTGATTAATACTGAAGTTATATAAGGAGACAACTATAAATGTGCAGCTTATTTAAAAATGTTGATTAAGTAACAGAAAAGATGTTATGACACTTGTTACTGTGCTGGTTTTGTTTTTCACTCTGACTATGTGGTGGAAGGTTTAAAAATATAGTTTACTTCTGCTAAATCTTTTAGGAGAAAATTGCAGCAGCACGACTGTTCAGCACAGGGCTGTGGGAAGAAGGGGAAGGGTGAGATGCTTTGCTGTAGAACCCATTTTGTATGGGACTAAAATTACTTACTGCTCATAAATGCCATCTGGCCCCAGTGTAGTGTGCATGCCCAGGACTGTAACTGGCAACTGTTTCTGTGTGTGTGAACTGGACACTGTGATGCTGTGGGATACCATAATACACTGTAGTGTGGGTAAAGCCTGTTTCAAGCAGAAAAGGTTAAATGGAAAGCTTCAGATACGGCTAGAATACTTTCAGGGAGTTGCATTTGGTTCCATTTGCTGTATTAACTCCTTTTTATCAGTTAGTTTTACCCACTAAAAGAGGTTTCCCCCTGACTGATCCTTTCATGGTACTGGGTAGGGCAGAGTTACAGCCCATGCATCCCTGTATCATTTCTGGGAAACAAAACAGAAGTACTGCTGCCACTTTTTCTGTGCAATGGCCCAAAAGACTTCTTGTACACATGATGTGTGCCAGCTGTGTGTGTGTGTGTGTGTGTGTCTTCTTGCTTGCATGTGTGTTTACACGTGACTGAAAGAGCCTCACAAGTGCAGTTGCTGAGTGCATACATGTAAAAATACTTTGTACCAGCCTTGTTTATCCTTTTGTGTCAGAGTTGAGAATGAAGAGTTGACTGGTATGAAGACATTTATACCAGTCCTCTACAGATGGAAGGGGCTGGGAGTTGCTTTCTGGTGCAACTCTCCTTGTGCAACTTTTTATCTGTAGATAAGGCCCTCGGAGGAGAATGCGTTAGATGTGCAGGCTTTCTTCAGGATGCATACACTGTTTGTGCAGATTTGCCAAGTGGGAAGGTAAACATGCTTGTCTCTGGACTAATTAGAGAATTATTAAGTTTCCATGCTCATTGTGATCAGATTATTTCTAAAGGTTTTTAAATTGCATGTGTGCCATGAGCAAACTTAACGTGGTTCTCATCAGTGATTAAAATTACACACCAAGCTTTGTGACGTTTGATTCAGGAGCAATTAGGCTGTCATTTTAGCCATCTCAGATACCAAAACTAATTTTGATTCATTTTCATTCTATGCAAATCTTCTGATGTATCTTAAACTGATCACTTCCTCTCTCTGATGTAGCTGACAAGATTAGACTTGATTACACTTAAAAAAAATTAAGCAGCTATCCTTCATACTTAATATCTCAGTGACCTTCACTGAAGCCTTCCTAGGGAAGGATTTTTTTTTTTTAATCCCAAAATCACACTGAGTGATTTTATGCAGGGCTATGGCACCTGTCTATTATTTATATAAACTTATATTGTCCAGCTATGCAAAATTTTTGAATTGGATTTCCTTTTCTTGTAAATGAGAAGATGTAGAAAATATTAATGCTTCAGATATCTAAAACAATAGTTTTCAGGATCTAATCAAACTTTTTTACTTAATTGAAAACTCATCTGATAAATTAGTTACTGCTTTTGTCTAAAATTAATGAAATCTATCATGCTGGCTTATGACTGGAATGAAGATTGCTTACCTCCTGCATAAAAGCAAGGCAGAGTCTATATCATAGGCTGAAAAAAACCACTAAAGTTTCAGAGTACTCAGCTGTTGTGTACAGTGCCATCATTCTGCAAACGGAGAGATCTGCAAGGACTCGGGGTAGCTTAGGCTGTAATCAGGCTACTATTACAGTGGTTGGAGCCTGGCAGGCTCAGGAAAAAAATGAAGGAAAGCAGACTTTTAACCAATGCATGCCCGACTTT
>NC_135265.1:123609782-123654782 GCF_051311805.1 Agelaius phoeniceus
TGCAAGACTGACAAACATATGCAGAAATATCAACTGGTGGCTCACATTAAGGAAGGCGGCAAAACTAATGAGTGGAGGCTGAAGTGTATTGCCATTGGCAACCCGGTTCACCTGAAATGTAACGCCTGTGACTATTACACCAACAGCGTGGATAAATTGCGCTTACATACTACCAATCACAGGCACGAGGCAGCCCTGAAACTCTACAAGGTAAGTCTGTGACAGCAGCTCCAGCCAGCACCAAGTAGGCTGGGGAATTAACCCGTTCAGGGCTCATCAGTCAGGACTTTGATGAATTAGTGGAGTAAGTGTTTATTGAACATGCATATAGTCAAACAAAAACTGCAGGTTAGTCAGGGAGGAGTGCTACAGATGAGTCCTGTTGAGTTGCCTGGGGGTCATTTAGGAGGCACTTCCTGCAAACACAGGGTCCGTAAGTCATTTTTACAAAAAAGTTCTCTCATAATAATTGGTGTTTTATATCTCTCATAACCTTTTCAGACTTTGTCCATTACATTTTGATCAAAAGCTTGACAGGTATTATGGAAAATGATGTTTTTCCCATACTGTGCATAGGGAAAAGAGGTCACTTTCTGGCATATGTATCTGTTTGCAGCCATAATGTATCACAGCCAAGTTATTTTACATTGGTATTTTCAGTAAGCACCTGCAATATGCCATATTTTTACAAAGGATATTCAAAAGTAAGCACTGTCATCCTTTTGTCTGCCCTTCTTTTCCAAACCAGTAATGATTTTTCACAAACATGAAAGGGTGTGGTGTAGATAAATATGTTAGTAGAATGGCAACTATATTTTTATCTTTACTGGAAAAAACTATGTGGATATAATGAATATGTGGGAGTGATGAATACCATTTTTTACACAACTTGTCATGACTTTTTCCAAACCCTAATTATGGGGTAACTTATTTTCTGCAGTGTGTTTACTGGATTGGCTTGATTGTCTTGGTTCATGTACAAATATAACACATTCATTTCCAAGATGAATAACTTTGTAACTTATTAAAAACTTCTTTTGTCCAGGGGATATAAAAATTCAGGAAATATTGCGAACCATTAGTCACTGTAACAAGCTCTAAATATGATTAGAAAATCCATTTTGCAAGTGTTATCTATTGATTTATACTAGAAATCTGTGATAACTAAACTATCAGGAGTCATCTGCTGATTACAGCAACTATGCTGGTTTTCTAATCATGTTGAAGATCTGTACATACAGAACAAATGTGGAAAAGTCTCAGCAGACCTCTAGTTTAAGGAAGAAATAACATTTTTCTGGTGTTCAGCCATGTTCAAATGGTTGGTCTGAGCCAATACATGCTGCACAGGCAGTAACATAGATTCTCATTTTACCTGGTAGTTGTAACCTTGGAGCATCTGCTGTGAGCAAAAATGGTAGTAACACAAGTTTTGATCTATTATACTGTCCCACAGTGCTGGCTGCTCTGCTAATTGAATATATTTTATTTAAATTGCATTTGTCCTTCATTCTAGAGTGTTATTTTTTGCTGGTTTTTTTAAGGTCCAAAATCCTGTTACGAAAAGTACGAAAAGAGCTGAGAGTCTAGTGGCATAGCTTGCCTCTGCAGCAAAACTCCCTTTGGAGGTTCCTGCTCCCTGTCATCCATGAAGCCATTCCTTGATTCCTCCATTTACATTATGCAGCCACACTCTAAGTCAGGGTTTGTAAAAAAAACCCAAAAAACCTCAAAACAAAACAACCACATTTTTGGTCCCTATCTGTTTTTTTGGAGTGTTAACCTGCATTATTTCAATTATTTGTTCTATAATGTCACCATTCAAAGAAAAGCTACTGCAAACTATGCCACAGACAGTAATGACGGAGTAGGAGAAGGCAAGGCAGAAGGCTTTTCTCAGATGGCTTTACTGCCAAAGCTTCTGAAATTGACATTTCAATTGAAATTGTTGAAAACAAGATGCCAGCTGCTTATTTAAAAAAAACCCAAACAGACAAACTATAGTCACAAGGTACTCAAACTATCTACTCAAAACAGTACTTTCTCTTCACTCACTCAACCTGATCCCTAGAGAAACCTTCATCAAATATGTTTGGGTTTCCAGCCTGTCCTACAAAATATTTGATGTGGGATGCTATGGGAGAGAGTATTAGCTTTTGGCCCTCTTCACTGAAAATGTCCTGTTGCTGGATCTGCTTCTTTGCCAGATCCTGGTTTGTTAGATGGAGCAGCTCAGTAGCATCTTTGTAGCAGCTATCACACACAGCAAGGGACCATCACTGGCCTTTGGAGCTCAGTCGTTGAATCAGTTAAGGACATCCCAGTGGAAATGGAATCCATAAACTCCCTCTAGGCAGATACCCTCCAGGCTTCATGGCCTAAGTAGGACAATTGAAAGTGTCGGCTGATAGCCATAGGGTTCCAACTCTCCTAAAGCATGTATTTTTCTAGGACTTGTCCCTAGAATTGCTAGTGAGTGGCTCAGATTTTTAAAAAGTTTCTGTCCCTCACAACTTCCGAGAGAATCTTGGAAATTTGAACCCCACTAGGTTTAATGACTCTCAGAAAGCAGATAGCATATACAATGCATACACTATTTTCATATAATTTTATTTTAAGGTTAATTTGAAGGAGAGCAATACCATATCGAAAATATCAGTTGGAGTATTAGTGGGTTTTTTTTAAGATTTTGGGTTGGCATGAGGTGCTACAATGTGTCCCAAATGACCAAGATGTTCTAGATGTGTGTGCTCTATAATAGAATGTAATGCCTCTGCACATCACCCAGAAAATGCTGCTCTTAATTGTAAGTGTACATTCAGGCCTCAAGATGTAAATAAATGCAGTTTTGAAAATATGCTAAGTTATTTGCTAGCAGACTTGATAGTTTTGTCAGGTCTTGGTGAAGCTGTTGACACCAAGAGAGTTGTAAACTTTTTTTTCTCTTGATACATCAGATAAACTTTTAGAGCACCTAAGGAAAAAAAGAACATTAATTTGTATGAATAATAGATATATGCCTTGGGAGCAATATCGAATATTCATGAATTGTGTTTATATTCAAGCAGCTCTTCTTTTTTAAAATTAAGGTGCTGTGAATATGGTTTGGCAATAAAAAGTTTAATACTAAAACCATCTGAAAGCACAGAAGAATCTGTGGCTTTGTTCCTTTGCTTTGTCAAGCACCTCAAAGTTTTTCTTCAGTCATTTATATTTGTTTAAATGTTATTGTTTTGTGAATTTTCTTCTTATAAATGTTGCCGTAACAGCTTGGTTTTTCTCCCTGTGCTTAACTATTGATGGAATAAAAGGATGTCTTTTCATAACAGTAGCTTTTAAAGCAGCCATGAACATCAGAGCTTCTCTTCTGAAGCTGTATAATTTTAGGCAGTACGGAAATGTCACTTTTAGAGTTAGATTCTAAATGTGGCAAAGTGGAACCTTTAGCTGTTTTCTAAGTTATTTAAAGAAGAAATGGCCTGGTTGTTCCTTACAGAAGTGCAGTATTCAAATGGTGTTGGTAATGTGGCTGCTAAGAACCAGGACAAAGACAGCTTTACCCTAAATGAACTCAGCTTGGCCTAAATGAATTTCCCAAAGACTTACTTTTGGAATTGTGGAGCTTGATATTAGCAAATTAAACCACAGAAGAGTTGCAAGTTCTTGGCAGCATCCATCAAGAAGCATTCAGCGACTCCACAAGTAAACAGAGAAAGCTTCTATAGCAACAGAGTGCATTTCCATTCTGCAGGAGGAAGCATTCAGCTTCTGCAGATTTGGGAAGCTGAGGCAGGACGGTAACCTGTCTCTGTGGATGTAAAATACATATAGCTGGAACTGCTCTTAAGGCAGCCATTTTGTAACTTATTCAAATAGCTTTCAGGGAACTGCATATATCATGTCCTGTGCTCACAAAATAGTTTCCAAATACTTTTATTAATAAATAAATAAGTACAAGACAGCCTTTTTTTAAAGTTAACTGGAATGTCTGAAAGTAAAATTTACTTAATCAAGTAACTGAATGACATGATCAATTTCTAATCACAAATTAATATTTGAAGCCAGTTGATTAAAAATATTATTTGATTTGCTGATAATACTTTCAATAATAATTGCTTTTAAACTGTGCATTTACTGCAGTTTACATTGTGTATGCAACTATTTAGAAGCTCAGGGAAAGAGAGAGGCAGCAGTTAGCAGACTGTACGAGAACTACCTTGGTCTTCCTTTTATTGACAAAATATTGATTCACAACACTGTTTGTGCTATGATTTTTAAGTTTTGGTATATCTCTTTACCTCATGTGTTCTCAAGCAGCAAAGATATCACCCAAAAGGAGTGACCTGATTTCAGTTTAAGAAGGTTAAAGGTTAAAGGTTAGCTCAAAAGCATCATCTGCCTAGCTGCTTAACTTTAAACTGATCAATTTAATGAAAATCTGTTTTGCAGATGGTGTTGTAATGTCTTTGGCAGGATTTAGGCAGCTTTAACATTAGACGTATGCTAGTAAAAATTATTCCTTTATTTGACCAGAACAACACCTTTTCTTTTATGTTTTAAGGTAAAAGGCATGTGGGATATGGTATTTTGGCAAAGGACCCAGAAGCAGAAAGTGTTGATGGTCTTTCCATATGGGCTTGAAACCAGAATACCCTTATGTCTATTGCTAACGATGACTGAAGAAACAAACAAAGCTGTATGCATTTTTTTACCATAATGTTTTACTTTGAACCCATAAAAAAGCATTTCAGTCAGACCTGTCCTTGGAAAAGGCTTGTCTTCTCTGCCTAGGGTGGAATGCAACAGCATTAACTTTTTTAATCTGGCAGAGCACACCGATTGTCTCTTTCAAGCCTTGTCTTTGTACGTCATAAGTATTCTTTCCCTTGCTCACAAACCACACAGTAATTGTGTTACTTAGCTGTAGATACTATAAATAAGAAGGCAAATCAGTAAATCCAAATGGTAAGTTTTATCTGATGGAGGTTGTCTGAATAAACAAAGAATTAGGTCCTTGGGAGTGTAAAGCAGAGCTTTGTGTTTATGTCTTCTGAGAATCAAGCCCTCACAGTTTTTGCCAAGATAATTAAGTTTCAGCACAACCATGTCTTTCTATTTTCAGATGTATGCAATTCAATAGGAATTTCTTGGGTTGCTAATGTAATGCTATTATATGTTAGCTTTGTAATTAGCTAGGACTCTATCCCGTTGCTGAAATGCATTGTAATATTACACACACAAGCATAGTTTGCATGTAAGCAGTTGTGAAAGTGGTGCCCTTTGTTTCATATTGACCTTCCAACTTATTTAAAAGAGAATTTACAATGAGCCTTTGTTTTGTCCGCAAGTGATCATAAACAGCTTTCTAAAGAGTCCAATAAAATGAGAGAATCACAAATGTATAACATCACATATTGAAAGGGTGGAAGAACAAATGGGGCTTTTGCTATATTTTATGGGATGGATTTATAATCTGTTCTTGGGTCACTTAGGGCCAAGAATTTTCATGGTCAGCTGCTTGGTCCTGCTAGCTAGCATCCTCTGCAGGAAAGGCAAATACCGTGCAGCACCTGCTCTTCAGCTGGGGCTCTGCATTGCTCTTTAAAGAGAGGTGTCCACTCCTCTGCTGGTTCAAAGTCAAAAGATTAATCAGACCAGATTTTTTTTCTGCATCTGTCATCAGCGAAGCAGAATAGTCTGTCTGGATTCCATAATGCTGTTTGCATATTTGGATTTTCAATCAGCCAGGAGTATTGAATGCTTTGCTCATCTTTATCACGTGCAGGAGGCACAAGTGGGATTTAGTCCTTAGGTAACTTCTAGTGTAACAGTTCCCCAAGGAACACTGCTTCGTTTTTTCTCATTATCCTTGTTCTGGATGAAAGCATGGTTGTTAGGAATTAACAACTGAGGGGGATGTGAAGTATATGCACATGGGGACAAATGGACTAACAGCCCAAATCACTTTGTTTGCTTTACTCTGTTTGGCATGAAATGTTGGTACTTGATCATCTTGGAATTAACAGAAAGTGACATTATTTTAATTTCAATTGTCCTGTCCTAACTTTTTAATATAAAATAAAATATCCTACAAATATGCCAATCCAATTATTTTACTGTCATTGTCCCAATATGATGGTAAAAGAGGTCAGGAGATTGTGCAGCATTGATTTGCATAAAAATCATTGAGGAAAGGAAATTGGAATATGTCTGCACACCTGAGGAGCTAAACCAAGCTTTGCTTGATGTTACTCTTTTTTGGTTGCTTAGAATAAAACTGTTTAAAACTGTGGTAAACAAAAGTTATTCTAATTTGTTCCTCAACACAAGCCTCATAAAGAGGATAGAAGGTATTTCAATTTTTAAAGTCCTTTGAGATTTGTGTTCACTTATGGTTTTAAATGTTTTATGAAATTTAATTTCCACTGCAAGTTTCAGTTACTGTTATTCAGATTATGCTGTTGTGCTTACATGTATAAAGAGAAACCAGTGTTCAAAGAACACACTGTCTAGTCACAGCTATACATACATTGTGTAGTAATAGCTACAAATAATGTATATGCCTACTATATGTACTTGTGCACTATAGACAAGCATATCTATTAAAAAAATCCCAAAACCCCCCAGCTAACAAAGAAAAATGTTGGCTGGTAAAATAGCAATTTCAAAACTACCCTTTTTATGATAAAATTAAAATAAAGCAGTAGAGAAAGCATTTTCATGTTATATTTTATGTACACTTAATTTGACATTCAGATGTCTGGCTGTCTCTTACATAATAGTCCTTGTTAAAATATACCATATTTTGTATTCAGCTTATGGTACACTGCTGAAACAGGGAGACGTTCTCAAATTGTAGTTTAAAGAATCTTCATGTTCTTCCATTGAAATGCTGTCCAGAATCCCAGTCTGTGTGCTGTCCTGGCTAAGGGTGTGTGAGGCTGCTCTTGGAAAGGAGGCTGTACCAGACTGCTTGCAGTGTGCAGCCTGCCCAGTGGAGCCTGAGTGAGTAGGTCCTCTTGGAGAGCAGGAAAAGTGAGCAAAGACAGCCAAAGCAGCAGAAAGAGCATCAGCCTCATTTATTCAGTATGCTCAACACACAAAATGGCTGTATGACAGCTATTTTTTTGTGCCTGGAGTTCTTTCATTCTGACATTAAGAGAAATATGTAATTATTTCTGACTGAGATTCAAAGCAGAGATGCAGTGTATAGTGTATGTAAGAGTATTATGTCAATGTGAGTGCATATGTATGTGTGCATTAATAGATTGCAGCTATGGATTTAGCAGCCACTCCCTCCCAGCCTTGCAACATAGATTTTCTTGTTACCCATAGGAGATTTTAGCTGATATTATGCAACTCACTACAGGTGTCTTTTCTAAAATTGTAATTAGTTTGCCAGACTCTCCCAGGTGAGATTTTTCTCTATGCTCTCTTCCGCATATTTAAAAATGAGCAGTAAAAAAAAGTGAAAAGACTGACGCATGACAGGAAAGTTATATTCTGACATGGATACATGTAATTTAGCTTTGCTATTGTTTTTGCTAAGTAATTTAGAAGAAACTTTCCCTTGGTCTATGCATTTGTTGGTCCATCGACCAAAATACCAGAATTGTGATTTTATAGGAGAATTAATGGGAGTAAAACCTTACAGGCCTCATATGTACAGGACAGAATTAAGCTTTTTGATACATAGGTTTTGAGACTATATTGGCTCTATATATGTCTATATTGCTGGACAGATTAATTTTCTGCATTTTTAATTTTCTTCCTCCTTTCGGGCACTACTGAAGCAGAAAAGGATAAGAAAGGATAGTGAAAATGCTGGTGTGAAATACGAAGAAATGCAATTTCTGTTGGTTTCATCAGGCACAATGCAGGAGATGTATTTTCTTGGATAAACTTCCATGTGTATATTTGTTGGTAAAATATAATGCAGTACAACAGGGAACAGTATTAATTACATTAAATATGAGTAGAGGCTTTATGTTGATAAAACGTGAATTACAAGTGGTGGTTTG
Source organism: Agelaius phoeniceus (assembly GCF_051311805.1). Lineage (NCBI taxonomy): Eukaryota > Metazoa > Chordata > Aves > Passeriformes > Icteridae > Agelaius > Agelaius phoeniceus. The sequence goes on from NC_135265.1 coordinate 123,617,804, forward strand.
CAATAATTTTTGAACTTGATGATGTGCCTGTTAGACTGTTGTACTTAATACTGGCAGATAGAGCAGACTGATGCTCATACAACCTCATGCTGATACATAAAAGAAGTGAAGCTTTTCTAAGAACTTCAAGACCTTTGCTTTGTGGACAACCATGAAGGAGGATGTCATAGAAATTACCCCCTTGGTCTGCAGCAGACTGTGCCAGCCCTTCAGTACTGCAGCACACAGATACGCAGCATATTGTGCACCATAGCCTCAGGGGAAACTGTATGTTCTACTCTACCAGTGGGAAGGAAGGCATTAAAATAATCCTTAGCTTTTAAAGGCAGGGGGGATTGAAGAAAACAAAAATTGAGCAAAGGTAGTCTTTGAATGATGAAGTGTGCAGATTCCCATGCCTTGGGCATCCTACTGCAGTAGCAGTTACAATAACAGGAAAAAAATGGGTTTGTTATGTACGAGTATGTAATACTCCTTGGTTGTATGCATGAATAGGAAACAGACTGCTAATGGGAGCTATGGATAGTAACATACTAGCCTCATTCCAAGAGTGGATGTTTGACCAGCAGGGTTGCCTAACAAAAAATGTGGGGTTTTTTCCATTTAAAATTGTTATCCTGCAGTATTAATCAAACCATGCTGCTCACATGATTCACATGTGTAAAATACATGACTGTATAACTACTGGTTTATTGCTGGATTATTGCAGGAAGCCTATCATATAAGGGCATTATTCAGTGTTCTGCCCAAAGAGGTTATTAATTTGTAGTCCCTGTTCTCCCTTGTAAATTCTCTCAAAAATCAAGAACATGCACTATTTCCTTGCACTGCTCCTGGAAAAAAGAACCATAGAGCCACCTTTACCTATAAAGATGGCACAGAATCTGCTGCTCTGGGATAGTTGGTACCCCAACCTTTAAGAGAAAACTAGATTACTCTTAGAGGAAGTTCAAGATGACCCTTTAAAAACAAAGGCCAGCAGTGAAAACTCTTCTTTCCAGAACTTTATTAGGCAATTCCAAAGGTCTACATCTCTTGATTTTAGTTCTTTAGCATATATGGAATTTTTCCATTGGTGTCCTAAGCTTGTGTTTGGACCTATAGCACTTCTTGGGTGGGAGAGGTCAGTTGTCTCCAAACAACTTGGTTAAAAAGAAAGATGTTTTCCTTGGAAAATCCTAAGATGTTGCAAGTGGCTCAAGTATTGTAGTAGCAATAATTGATATTATCCTTATCCTAAATTCAAAACTCTGGATCCTAATGGTAAAGGAGAAGGATGGGCACTTCTATTCACAGAATCATAGAATTAGAATCTGGTGTTGGAAGGGACTCATAAGGATTATTGAAACAAACTTCCTCTCCTTGCAAGACACCTAAAACTAAACTATATGACTGTCATCCAGATGCTCCTTGAACTCTGACAGGATTGCTGCTGTGACCACTTCCCTGAGAAACCTGTGTCAGTGACCAACCACTCTCTCAGAAAAGAGCCTTTCCCTACTGTTCAAGCTGAACTTCCCCTGACACAGCTTCATACCATTCAGACAAACAATGTTCCTGTTTTCTATGTAACCTAGACAAAAAACTTGCTCTATGAGAAATAGATTGAGGAAAAAAATACTAACATTCTCCAATTGAATAAACACTTTGTGAATGACCAGAAACTTGATATTTTTACAACAAGAACAATGAAACAAAGTCTAAGGAGCATCTTGGTATTCTTGTTTGTGTGCAAGTGATGAGAGCATGGAAAAAAGCTTGCTTTACTACTGAAATAAGACAGCTTTAGTATCTAGATGTTACTATTTTGGAAACGCCCTTTGGCATTTGCAGATATGTAAGCAGCTAATGAATGGCTGGAAATTAGGAAGAATAAAGTGGGTGGAAAAAAATGAGTCCAAACTGCAAGTGTTTCTGAAAACCTTATGTCCTTATTTGTTCAGGAGCTTCTGTGACTCAAAATCTTGACCCGGGAGGAAGCTGGAATCCTGAGATATGTCAGGACAGGATCTTCTGAAGTCAGGTCTCAGACGAAAAAGATCACAGGCCACAGAAAATAACTTGGGACTAATTTTACCAAATTTCTGACCTAGAGTTGGGCAGATTTGAGAGCACTGCTGTATTGCTAGTCTCCTGGGTCTAACCCTGTTGCAGATGCATCTCAGTAATAGGTGTTGTATCTAGGCTGTGGATATCCTTTGTCACTTTTTGATTTACTAAGGTAGTCTCATAGGTCACGATGAATTGGATATGCTGTCAATGTGCTCTGTGTCTCTGTTCCTGTCTCCACTGGTGTGTTTTGTAGTGTGTCAGGCTTCAACAATATCTTCACAACACTTGAATTTCTGTGACTTATAGAACTCAATGAATGAAAATCTTTGTAGCTAGTCATTAGGACTGCTTACAGGTATTTTCAAGAAAGAGAAAATCCTTACTCAGACACTCTGTAGTCACTTTGAAATTTTTTTTTGCCTTTTTGTGTTGTCTTTTTTTATTTTTCAAAAAACAAAAATAGGCTTGTGGGATCATCTGTGACTCAATATGTTACATGTAGGGGTTGGATCCAAGAAGTCTTGCTAGGATACTTATTTTCTTTTATTTCATGAATTTTTCACTGAGAAGCTCTAATTTTGTGGCCTCAGCTACCTCAAAATCATCAAATAGATGATATGGTTTACCCAAAGCATTTTGGGGCACACAAAATACAAGAGCTATGCTGGTATTGAAGAGTTTGGTGTAAGTAACAATTTTTATGATAAGGAAGAGTTGAGCTGGTAATCAAAAAAAGGAGACTTCAAAATCTCATGCTATACAGAGAGCCTGTATCCCAATTCACTCAGCTTTTGTGCTCTCCAGATACAAAGGTTTTATGCCTCATGTGTCCACAACAGGAACTAAACAAATGTCTTTCCTTTACTTCTAGTAGTTGTTTGTCCTAATAGATTTAGAAGGTAAGGTCAATACTGTCTGTACTGGGAAACAGAGCATGGCTTTGGGGAAAAAAAACCCAATGTGTCTCTAACTGAGCACAGGTGATTGAGAGGTTGGCCTGTAGTACATCTGACAGTCTAAATGGTCCTCATAGAATTATAATTAAGCATAACAAGTTCTTCCCATATGTCTGTCTTTCTGTCTGCATATATTTATTTTTACATGGACTTAATAGTGTCTGTAGTTGGGAAGGATGGATTTGAGTATTGGGAAGAGTTGGAGGCTGAAGTTGGTCACACTCACAAGAGAGACACTTACCCTGCAGTAGTGTTAGGAGGGAAGTCGGGGTTGTTGGAGGCTGGGTTTCTTGCACAGGAAGTGCAGTGGACAGTAACAAAAGGGCAGGTGTGAGTGGTTATAAAAGTGTGCACTTCCCAGGAGCATAACCAGGATTTAAAACTCCGTGTGTCCATACATACCCCAGGCTGCTTCTGTCCTCCTCTCTAATGCTGTACAAAGGTCTGTATATGTTTGCATCTGCTGCAGTCAAAGTTGGATTTCAATTTTTCTTCTAATTTCCTTCTCCCAGTTACTTATAATTTTTTTATACACACTTTTTTTAGGGCTGAAATTATCAGGATTTGGTCTGGGTATAACGAATATTTCTTTTTTTCTTTGGAGCTCTTTCTGAGTCACTTAATCATGAGATATCTTTCCAACCTGTCCTAATGAAAAATACTCTATTGCAAATAAAGTTAGTTAAGTACATTTCTTGAAGTGGCTGTCCATAACAGAAGAGAATGTTATTTTAAAAGCAACAACACATTAATAGGCCAAGTATGCAATCATTGTCCTATCACAGCAAATTATACCATTAGTCCACCTTATCTAATCTCTTTGCTACAGACTGCCTAACAACAATTGCTTCTGAGAGCAAAGCAGACCAAAAAAAAAAAAAAAGAAAAAGATTCCATGGGCAAATGTAGAATAATGTTGCTTATACAGGAAAATGCTTGTTCTTTTCATATGTCTTCTGTACTTTGCAATGAATTAACATCATACAAATTCAAGTATATATTTTTTCCCCCCCAAAGTTGCCTTTGGGTAGTCTTATAGGTATACAAATATCAAATTAGTTTATAAAGTGAACTTCTGGCTCAATCACATGCAGTGGGAAGGAGTTCCATGGGTTAATTTAACCTGCATGCAGATTTTGTTTTGGCTTTTAAAATTTTCTGCCATTAATTTATTAAGTTTTATTTGTTTTTATTCATCTGGTAAAAGAATGAAAAAAGATCATGTGTTCTTACTTGCTTTATGATATTTTACATAATTTTTATAACTTCACAATAATCTTTATGATTACTTTATGGTCCTTTTATCATGTCTCTTTTATTTACACAAAAAATTTCAATCCATTCAGTCTTGCTTTTAGTGGAAGTTCTTCCACATTTCTGCTAATCCCATCACTGATCTCTGAACTCCTTTTACCAGTGTTAAATTTTTCTGGAGATACACAGATATTTCAGAACTGAACACGCTGTTCTCAGTGGAACTGTATGATCTTACTGTCCCATGCCTGGTGCATCCAAAAATATAATCTGCTTTAAACAAATCCTATTGCAGTCTGTGCTGGAAATATGTTGCCTTTCATTACATGCTTCTTCCCACGCCCCCCCTTCAAACTGATGCTGAAGTGTCCTGGAGTGGCTACATTTAGCTTAGACACCAGTAAAATTATTTCTTCTAATACACATTTTCTTGGATTTATCCATCCATACTGAGTTTCTTCTGCATGCTCAGCTAACCTTAAAAGTATCTGGCGTTTCTCTTAGTTCTTTGGCTGGTCTTGACTGTCATGAGTTCTTTTATGACTTCTGCAGGATCAGTCCTAGTTTGCAGTTAGAAGACACAGAGGTAATTTTTATTTTGTTAAATGCCCTGGTAGTTCATGTAGCTTGTTTTCTGCCTCTGTCATTTTACTTTTTTGCCCCTCTGTTAAGTGCCTACATTACATGGTTAGGCTGCTTCTGCATAGCCAGCTGAGTGGAAAAAAAACTCCAGCTCTGAATTAACCCATGGAGAAATTAAAGTCCCCCTAATATTAGGAGAGTGAGAGAAAGAAGCATCTCCTTGTGCCCATGTCACATTGCCTGTCTCTTCTCATTGCCTGCCTCTCATTGCTTTCCCACAGGTATTGCTATGCCTAGTGGCTTGAGGTACAAATGTCTGTAGGCAGTTAACTGTTTGCTGAGCCTGAAGAACAGAAATAGCTAATTAACCATCTATCTGCAAATATTTATCCCAGATATTTATTTATTGATGCAAAATAGAAGATGCTGTTGCTGCATATAGACTTCAGGGCTGAGGCATAACTGCAATTGACTCTTTGTAGTGTCCTCTTTTCATACTGTTTGGTGCTAACTTTAATGTATTATTGATTGTTATTAAGGTATACCATGAAATACAGATGGGATGTCTGTTGTGGTTGAACTCATACTGTGGGAGCTATGTTGACTTTTAGATTGTTCTGGCCTTCATGCTGCTTGACATTAAAACCTTTCACATTAGGGCTTAGAAGAAAAAGAAATATATAGTAACTATGTTACCCTGTATGTAGTGTGAAGTAATCTGAAAATATGATGCCAAATTCCCTCCCCACCGAGTCAGCACAACATTTGAAATGAAATACTAATTTCAGGGCAAGCCAGGAAGTTCAAATTCCCTGTGTGACTGTATATAAACACTAGTTCAGGACAGCCAATACCTGAATTTAAATTAGCTGTGCTACCTGCCAGTAGAAAGTGCTAAAAGTGGAGGGATTAGAGGTCTGATTTTCTAGAATACTAAGTCCTAGTGGCTCCTTCTGGCAGCATCTGTTTAGCATCCCAGGATCCAAGGTCATACTCATGAGTGACCAGCACCTCTGTGCCGACTGCCAGCCTCCATCCTTGCACAGCCTTCTTGTCTGGATGTATTGGCTAGTTTAAAATACACAGAAATTGCATCAGAGGATCAATTACTGCTGAAATGTCACTACTGAACCCTGTAATAGTGCTAATTAGTTAAAGCAAAGAGGCACTTATCTTGGCAGCAGATCACTGAATACTTTTTTCACAAAATTAGGTTTGTAATGCTTTACATTCTTCCCCCTCCCTTTTTTGGAGAAGTTTAAGTATATAAATGTTGAGGGTTTTTTCCTTTTTTTATTTCCTATGCCCCCATAAAAAGAAATACTTAATGTTTCTCACTATGTCCAGCAATTTCCATCTTAGAATAGCTTACTTTTGTTTGGAACTCCTAAAGAGGCTATTAGTCATTGGAGAAAACATGAAACAAGGAAACGTATGACAAACACACAGTCACAGGACAGCCCTCTCTCATTTTGGCTCAGCTCCCTTTCTGCCATTAATGGGGCAAAAAAGCAACTGGAGATCTGATGCAATTTCCCTGCCGTGGGGGAGGGCAGAATTATTCTGCTTGTGTCAGGGAGTCCCTGGCTGGCAGGGAGCCAGCTGTGTGTGCCCTGTCCTTCCCACCACACACCTCGCAGGAGATGTGGCAGGAGAAGGACTGGGAAGGGCAGCAGCAGAGGGGCAGAGTACCTCTGAGTGTGTCTGTGATGAGAGTGAAATCCCTGCTGCCAGGGACACATGGGGAGCTCCCAGGCAGAGCTGGCTCAGGGGGACGCCTGTGGCTTCAGAAAACTTTTTATCTGCTACAGAAAGGCAGTGGCTGCTGTCACAAGCTGTAGGGTCTGACTGCAGTCCTGTGTTTTGATCCCCTGCTCAGGTGGGTTTCATTTTTCTTGTGCTCACCTTGCAGGGAGCCTTCCTGGGCTGTGACAGTGTGTTCTGGGCTTGATGAACTACCACAGTTCTTTCCCAGCACCAGTTGTCCTTTTTCAGTGCTAAAACATGCACAAGGCTGTCATTCACACATCCCATCCCCCAGCTTTTCACCCAGCATTTAGGTTTTGGTGAGGATTATTTCCTCACTATGCCACAAAGATAAGATTCTCAGCTGCCAGTGGCATGAGCAGTCTGTGAAATTTCTTTAGCATGAGGCAGGTCGTATTGTTAAGCAAAAGTCTAAATATTTGCTAAAATTCAGGAAAAATACAGGGGTTTTGCTAGTTTTTATGCTCTGCAGAATTTGTTTGAAGCTTTTAAAATGTTGTTTGTTTCCTATTAAAATGGTGATGAGAGGAAAGAGACAGGAAGAATGTAGGCTAAATCCATCTTGTTGCAGTATTGATGATCTCAGTAGTATTACTCCAAGGATGGAGAAGTTTTCCAAAATGAGTGTTTCTTAACTCTGTCAATTGACTGGGACATGGCTCTCCTGTGGTTTGACTACTGTGGTTTGTCACTACTGTGAGAAATTATCCAGTTCAAAAAGTCCTGTTATTTCAGTAATTTCTTGCTGAAATTGATGGTTACTGTTCCTGTTTTTCTCCCAAAGTTTATTTCTAGGGCTTTCCCATTTGTTTCTGGTGCTCTAGATAAAAGGCTAGTCACAAAAGCAGAGTCAGAGAGACTGCTCTGCAATGAGGATGTGTAAAGGAGGAGAGGATGTGAATTTGGGACTGTTTTCCCTCTCATGGAAGCAGTTTGCCTGTTTGATACAGAGTGTGAGTTGATACAATGAAATCCACTCCCCTAAATATCTTTTACATATCAAACCAGGTTACTGGGTATTGATAAGCATGACATACTTTGTGGGTGAGCATAAACTCTAGGACACCTCATTTATAGCCCATTTCTCCTCCTAAATTATTCCACATTTGTGAACATTTTTTAAGCAGCTGCTATTTAAAACCAGAAAGCCTCCACCCTAAAAGGCCCCAACCTGTCAGAAACATTTCCTCTCTTGCCTGAAGCTTGGAATTTCACTCCAAAATGCCAGCTCCCTCAGGAGTGTGCATAGTGTCATCCTTGCCTTGTGGTTTACTCTTTGCAACCTCAGTTGCACACACAGACTTTTTTACCACCTCACCACATTTTTCTTCCTTCTCCACCAACATCTCTACGTGTCTGTTTTTCACAGTGCTGTTTGCACCTAGATTTCTGAAGCACTTAGCCCAGTTTCACTATTACCAGGCCCTGGACCCCTTTATATTTTTCTCCTTTTCTGCCAATTACTTTACTTTCCACTTTCTCTTGTGGATGAATGGGAGTGTTTATGTACATTGTCATGTGCATTGTTATGAGCATTTCATTTTATCTGGGATGCTTGGGATACATTTTTTTTTGTCTTGAGCTTGAGTTGGCTGTGTTGTTTCAAGTAATAAAGAGAGAAAAAAGGTGTGCTGAATATCCCACGGGAAGCTACCATGCATTTTGAACCTGCTGCATATTTTGCATTAGGAAAAATATGCTAGAAATTTGTAGAATGCTCTCTAACTCTATCAATGCTCTTTTTTTCATATGGCTGCATGTACTGAGCCAAGCCCCAGTAATATTAAGAGGGAAAAATGCTGCTGTAACTTTGTGACTAATATATTTTAGAAACGTCTTACATTTTTCCTGTAATAGGTTTTCCATACATAGTAGCATTTCAGTTTGAAGGTCTGACTTCTCAAAGCCTATCAGAGCTAAAAACAAGTGCCAGCATTCTGTTGAAAAGCTGGAAACTTCCCACTTCCAATGCTATGAAGCTCCTTTTTCAGACTCAAAGATCATAAGATTAACACATTATTGGTAAAAGGCCCATCCTGGGTGTTGCCCCAATGCAGTCTGAAAGGAAATTTTTTGTTTGAAAGCAAGGAAAAAGTCTTGATGGTGGTTTGCAGCAAAACCAAACTAATGACAACTGATTTAAGCTAACTGGGCTGGGAGCATTAATAATAATTACTCTTGGAGACAATTTTAGTTCTTGTTTCAAGCATAGAGATTTTGTTGACACTGTCATCTAGGACTCAGTTGAGAATTCTCTGAAGACCATGGTCCTCTACCTTTCACATGACAGGTGTAGAAGTGTGCCTTGAGCAGTCAGAGTGCCCTTTGTGAAGAATTCTGGACCTATGCTGGGTTCATATTGACAATATAAAATCTTCCATGTGGCATCAATAAGACTGGGATAAAACACATGACATATAGTAGTTCCAGACCATGGTCTTTCATTCTTTTTTAGGTATAACCACTGGGGCCACATAGGAATAATTATCTAGCTATGTAAAGGGTCAAACCAGGGTTTTGATATTCACAGTACATATCCTGATGGGAGTGTGTTGTTTAGGTAGGGTTAAATTTTGTCCCAACTCCAGCAAATGGTAAATTTTCCGTTGAACTTGGTGGAACTAAGATTTCACACATGACACTTAAATCTGTGCTATATAAAGCTTTGTATAAATACATCTGTATATAATATATATCACAAGCATGTACAAATGTGTTCCTGTATATTTTAGCCAATTACATAAACTGTGTTTAAACTGTCTACTATGCAGATGCCTAGAATGAAAAAACTAAAAAATCTGGATAGAGGTAAAATACTCAGAGAATCCAATGGGAACACATTTTCCACAATTGTAATTTTGAGAGGTTTTGTTCCCTTTATTAGTTGCCTTTCTCTACTATAAAATCACGTGGGATCTTTTTTCTAGTTGCATCAATTTTCAGCTACAAATGTTTTACATTATAAAACTGTGTAAAACAGACTAAAAATTGCGAAGTGTAAGAACAGATAATCTGGAGCTTTAAGTGCTTTGGGCAAACTTCTCCTGCCAGCTTTCAGAGATACAGAGAGAGACTGTGTTTGAAACCCCTCATCAGAGCAAAATGAACGTTTTAGTGTTCTCGGACATAATATCAGGCTAACATGCTCCCTGACTGACATCCCCTACATACTGTATAATTGCCAGCCTGCTTCTCCAAGTGCCTTGAAGATTACATTTTTTTAATGTACCAATATTAATAACCAGATGTGATCTTCTTCCTGCCCAGGGGTCAAGCTAGCTGGCCAGGTCAGGCTGTTTGTCTGTGTGCACAGACTGTGAAGTCTATTCAGAATGACAGGTATGGGGGGGGAGGCGGGTAGGGTGTTAACCTCAAGACCACCAAAAGGGAGTTCTCCCTGCTGGGAACAAAGACCAGCAGGAGCTTCAGCCTTTTTCAGTACTCCTGGGATTTTAACCAAGTGAACAAAAGATGATGCACAGCTGAAGAAATGCTCTTCACAGCTGATACATAATTTAAGATGTTCAGTTACAAACAACCGGATATGTATTTGTGATTTCATTTGAGCACAGTCCAATTATCTGCAGTCAGTTAATATTTTTTTATGAGTAGTTTCTGTGTGCTGCTTTATGTGCTCAGAAGATGCTCAATTGCCAGAGTTTGAAAACACACTAGCCTTGAAATTAGCCCTGGTACTTAAAGAAATAACATTAAAACACCAGCAGTTGCTATGGGGTGTTTTGTACCTTCGAGTTAATCTTTGCCAGTCTATGTATAGATTATTTTATAATATGATATAGTTTCATTAAACATGTATTATAAAAACATTTACTCTTCACTCTCTCTTTTTGTTAGGTAAAAAAAAAAAATCAAAAGAAGAAGCTATTTGTTTCCTAATTGATTTTCTACGTTAGTTGTTCATTGAATAGATAAGTAGTGCCTGTGATATTTGATTACAGAGCAAGGCACCCATTTAACCTTCCGTTCTTTCCTGGCCAGGATTTCAAATACAATACAACGTACCTCCCTTAGGCTCAGTAGGATTAGACTGCTAGCAGTAATCCCTGATGCTATGAAATAGACCTGATAGAACTTCAACTCACTTGTTTAGGATTATGCTCATGAATTTCAGTCATCTAGTTGTATTAACCCTTTGGGAACTTGTGTGATTTATGCTGCTATAAATAATAGAATATTACAACAAACAACGGTAATTCATATCAAAACTTATCTATGTGTTTTAAAGAATTCACTTTTACATGGTGATCAAAGTGTAAAATTCACATTGAAATTAATTTAACTCCTATAGCATAAATCCCCAGAGTTTGTTTTAATTCTAATGTTCAGGTGCCTTTTGCAGTTCAAGTGTCTTTAAACAGGTTGGTCTCAATTTGTGCATTGCTTTTTAAAAATTGTTTGAATAAATTTTAGTTCTCAAAGTTGCATTGAAAGGGCAGACAAGTGATACCTGCTAACTACAGAGCATCAGTGCAGAATCTCCCAGTATAATGGCTTGAATGCAAGCATGGTCCTGTGGTAAAGAGGAGGAGTAGTGATACTTGAGCTATCATTTCCATTGCTCCTTTTTTTTTTATTATAGCAACAATGGGCAATACTGACTTATGATGACTTATGCCCTGAGCTAAAAACAGAGTAAGAGTGCCAGAGCATTTCTGATGGACCATGAGATGGTGTGCAAAAGCATTGTAATCACACCAGATTTGGACTACTCTTTTGAACTGGTGATTTTTGTATAAATGCTGATTTTTAATCTGGTCAAATCACTACAGGGAATAACTCTATGCTAGCAATAAGAAGGAACAGATCTTTTCTTTCTTTCATTTTCAGGATCCTAAAACCCACCAATGAAATAAATATTGTTTCCTATTACCAGTCTCTTAAACTGTTGAACCTTTAGTTCAAAGGCTCATTAAATATTTATGTGCACAACTAATTGTACTGATTATTGAAATGAATATATGTATATATTTTAGAATATTTGATGTCAATTACAGTGAAAAATTGTGGAGAGTTTGACTTGGGAACTCTAACCTACTCTCTTAGCAGAAGATAGAGTCAAATTAGGACTGACTGAATATGCACATTAAGGCGTCAATTGGTGAAACTACTGCCACTTCAATACACCTGCATGTGGAATTGCTGTATTTAAAGGCAAGATGACAGGCAGAATCAGTGCTACTAGCTGCACTTGATGACAGAGCCATCAGGGCAGTTCTTTACCCTTTAGACACTATTAAAGCATGCCTATTATTGTAGATCTGCTGGATACTCTTGATACATCTGATGATAAAGTGGTATTGATGAATTGCTGAAGGCCATGAGAGCAATAAATGAAGTTACTCTTGAGTGATTCCATTCTTTTTTTACAGGAGGACTCAGGAGTGGGGGTAGTTTGGGGTGGTTGTTCATCAGCCCAGTGGTTCACTCATGTGCTCCCACGTGGAGTATTGCTGAGTTCTAGTTGGTCACCCTTCCTGATTAACATATGCCCAAGGCCATTACAGGAGAATCATCTTTGCTTGAGGTGCGGGTGTCTCCATGATGCAGGTGATTTTCATCTCCACAGAAATATCATTAGATTTGGATGGTGAAATCCATTGTTGACTCTGTATCTTGCCAGCCTTGGGGTTTGGATATAGCAGCTGTGTTGTAAACTGAGGTCTGCTGGTGGGATGCACAGGTGGTAGGAATGGCCAAGGCAGCACCACACAGCTGTCCCACACTCACAAGCCATGCTGATTCTGCATTTGGCTCCTGAGGTAACCCAAGGAGTGATAAGCATCCCTTGGTAATGTCTGTGTATATATGTGGCTGGTTGCTACATGGATAGATGTTGCTTCTCTTTCAAATTGGCTTCTCTCAAATTTTTTTGTCTTAGAAATGTCTTCCAAAAACTGTGCCAAGTCCTGATGCTGCTGAAACCTAGAGTCAATTGCAATATTTAATACATTTAAAGTTTTGTGCTTTGTTGGTTAGTTTTGGTTTGACACCTGGTATATTTCTGTTCCCTGATTGATTGCAAATGTACCATTAGAAATGGGCTGTTTCATGAATGCTAAGTTTACACATTCAGAATGTGTTTTCCCTGGATATTCTGCAGTATATGTTTAAACATAGCTGTTTCTGAAACAAATTCCTTGCTTGGGTCAGCAGATTTAGTATGGAGAAATTAATGGAAAGCAAACAGCCAAGAGGTGGGGCATGGAAGGAACTAATTCAAGAATTTCAGATGAATATAGCCAGTATTTTCCATCTCTCCATCTTTAATCTCTCCCACTTTAATTATAAATGCAGAACTTGCAGAACTTAATGGCCTACAGGTTACCACCTTCAGATTTGCTGTGAAAAGAGAGGTAAACCTGTAAAGTTTGATGAGAATGGAGCTGCCAGCAATATAGCTGTCTATCCATTGGCCAGTTTTTCTGACAGCAAGTATTTTGCAGATGCAGTTTCAGCTCTGTTCCAACTCTCTCAACTTGCCTCTAGTTGCACTTTTCGCTCTGTTTCAACCTATAAAGACTGAAATGAGTCAGACCTCAATTCTCTCTAAAACCTCACATACATAATTCAGATCAGCTAACAATGTCCTGGGCTAAATATCAAAAGATACTGAAAGCTTGTGTTTTTAGAGACTGGTTAGCAAATGAAGAATCTGTTTTCTCATTTTCTTGATCAAAAACTTCAATTTTGATCTTTCTACCAATCATTAAGTTGCACTTGCCCTTCAGTTTCTTACAGGGTAAAGGGAATACAAGGTGGCCATGCTAGGAGAGTTTTTTCTTAGAAAATAAATTTTGATGGCTTGGGTAGCACTACTATTTATTAATGTGCATTTACTTAGCAAAGCAAAAAAAGGTTGTGTGTGTGTATATGTGAAGGGAATCTTATTAAGTCTAAATAAATAGACTGTAGAAACCATGGTGATACTTTACATTTTGTAAAGCCTTTATTCGGAGGCTTTCAAAATGTTTTAAAGATTTTAATTAAATTCAGTGCTCCTTCATTCTGTGTTAGCCTAAGTGCATATAGGGCCATCTTCATGTACATACTGGTAGAATTGAAGAAAGCTCGTGTTCAACTGTGTGCAGCAGCAGTGCGCTGCAAGTATTTTCAAGGCAGGTGAAGAAAAAGCAAAAAAAAGCCATGTTCAAGTGAAACTGCACAGGGAATTGCCTGTAGGTAGGCAAAACATAATTACAAGTTGAAATTTGGCCAAGACATTTGTCTTAACACTCTTCCTCCTTTGAAAAAAATGTGCCACGTACTTAATAACTTTATTAAGTACAAGCAGTTGTGAAATCTGTTCTTTGTTTCAACCAAAAGGAAACATTTCCTAACAGGATGGTGCTGTTAAACCAAGCTAGGGCACTGACTCATTACTAATTTAGACAGAGAGCACCATCAATGAATTACCAAAACTCTTTTTTGTAGCTGGTGTTTTCCTTGGAGATCTCCCCTCCGAGTTCTGACCCTGCTTTAGCCTGCGAGATCTGAAGGGATCATAGCACAAGGTGGTATGGCTTAGGGCTGTATATAAAATGATGAAGGAGAGAGTGAAACCCAGCCATGTGCTCCCTTTACTTGACACTGTAGTAGGAGAGGGGGTGGCATTCAGGGAAACTCAGAGCTACTCTTTTTTTTTTTTCTGCAGTAAATAATCAGCCTGTGAAATTCACTGCTGCAGTGGGGGGTTATCCGGATAAACAGTTTATCAGGATTTTTAAGAAGGATAAGGGCATGAACATTAATGATGTTTCTGATTATGTGGGCTAAAACAAAAAGATACAAGAACGTTTAGTTCTCTATTATTATTGTTAAAGTCAGGATATAAACAGACTGTCTTCCAGGGTCAGGCAAGGATCCCTCAGCGCACTGCACATTCATTGCGGCTCTCTAGGGGCTTTTATTTGTACCCTGTTTTTTTGTGGATCTGACATTAGCTGTGTGCACAGAGAGCATGGGGGAACACCTGGGCCAAGGGGCTGATTCACAGTGTTGCTCCTGCATTTCCATCTCTCCGTCTCCCTCAGTGACTGTTCTCAAAGGACAACATTAGACTTCAGAAATGAATACGAGAACTGAGTGTTTCAAATGTAAATAAGATGCCTTTCTGTTCACAATTTTAGTCTCACTAAGGAAAGGTACTACTCCAACAGTAAACAACTGAATCTGCATGTCTGGGTTATTTTGTTTTTCTTTGTCAGCTTATCACTCAGCGTGGGAGAGGATATGTCTGTGTCATAATTAGTGTTTCATTTATTTAATTTGGAAGTACAAACAATAGACAGAAAGGGCCATTTGACAACTAATTAATTTGTTTCTGCTTGAAGAGCATGACAAAAAGTTTGCCTTTAGATGAGCATTCATAGACTGTGGGTTTGCATTTGAGTAATAATTCATCAGCATTTCTCCATAGATAATTTGATATCCTCAGTACAATACGTAAAGGTACAGGTTTTGAATACATTTTTTTAAATTTGGATGACTAATGGAAACTCTCTAATCATTCTAAGACCAGTTATGATTCAGTACCACACAAGATCTCTCCACGTTTCTAGGAAGCCCAATTTTATTCCGCCTCTTGGAAGAGGATGAAGCATCTGCAGCCTGGTTCCAGTGACAGGTAGTTCTGCAGAACCCACGTGGCACCGTGTGAGATAGGCCTTGACTCAGGTTACTGTTTTTCACAGCAGTTTTACAGGCATCACAGTAATGTGCTACCTCTGTGTGCTAGCTGTTATTAATTGTTCTGTACACTCTGCTCCGAGCAAGGATTAGGAAGACAAACTCCAGTGTTGTGAACGTTGTGAGCAGAATAAACAATCCAGGCCTACAGAGGCTCTGTGCTGATAGCTGTCTGGGTCCTGACACAGCATCTCTCCAACCATGGCCAGTCCATCTGTGTGTGGAACCCAGGTCTTAAATGGAATAGGGGTAGCAGGGGTACCCTGGTCCTCTGCAGGGATTTGTCCCCATACAGGGCTGGGAGATGGTAGGGCAGGCACTTGGACTCTCTGCTAGGAAGCACTGTAATACAGACAGAGTATGAGAGAGCAGAAGATTTGAATTGCAATAGAGGGATCAGTCTTCTTTAGGGAGAGGCGTGTTGTTCAGCATGGTATTTTTCACATTTCCCTGTTTTCTTTCCCTGCCGAGTATTAATAATGTATTGGAGAATTCACAGACGTTAGTATGTCAGTGGGACTAGAAGAAAAGCTGTAGGAGGGAAAGGTTTTGCTTGACCCAAAAGAACAGGAAAGCTTCTTCTGGTAGAAAAAAAGAAAATACATTGATTATTTGAGGAAAGACCTCAAAGGGAAAATTGAGATGTGATTTTTTCCAGACATCCAGGCTGTGATGGTAAGAACTACAGAGGAAAAAACGTTACCCCAAACAATACTGGGCAGACCCTGGAAGGTAAACCAATGTGGAAGTCAGTCAAAGGCTTTCAAATAAAAGCTTCTTCAAATAAAGTACAAGTAGCAAGAGAAACAAGACTACTGCAAAGTGAAAATGAGAATGAAGCAGTTTTATTAATACTGTTCAGTGAATGAACTAACATTTAATAGGTTTTTTAACATATCTTCTTCACATATCTCTGCAAAGAACTGTAGTTAGTAATACTGGTATTACAAGTTAGTGATTGTAAATATTAATTATAATAACACTGTAATGTAATCACTGTAATGCACCTTTTAAAATCAAATATCCTAGTAGAGGAATCAGATTTTTCTTTGTTATTTCTAGTCTTAACCAGAGGTGTGTAGAAGGGGGAGGGAATAAGGATTATTTTAATCCCCAAATCAGACATGGGTATGTGAGTGGGCACTGGCATGCAGACCAGCTAAATCTAGTATTTTGAAGCAATGTATTGTAGCTCCAAGTGTGGATGATGATAAATAACATTGACCTAAAACAGGAATGATTTTAAGCCACCTTCACTTATCCAGCTTCATGGAGGTCTGGAAATAGAAGTTGATTTTACTTTGCATCACTCTGTATATGGGTCATTAAATGATTTAATATACTTAGAAGTGAGATGCCCATTCTCTTAGTCACTTTTTTCCCTTTGTCTTGTATTGTCACAATAGCCTAGAATAAATTAAAAATGAACATGTAAATGACATTAAAAACAGAACATAAAATAGTATTTACATTTATTGATCACTTTCCCATAGCTCTGAACCACAGCTGTTTGAAACAAACAAGCATCTTCCTAACTCTCTCCTTTTTACAACTGTCCTTTGAACTGGGGATTCAAACCTGAAATAACACAGTGGCATTTGGAGGCAATCTCAGGGATATGAGAGTTTCACTGGATACTGACACAGTTTTCGAGTTTGGTTGCTTTGTTTTGGTTTTTTTGTTTTTTTTTTTTTTTTTTTTGTGTGTGTGTGTTTTTTTTTTTTCCTTTTCTTCATTTTTTTTTCTCTTCTATAGCAGTGGTACTTTTAGTTTTTGTTTGAAAGATTTTGGTACTTCAGACAAAGAGGAAGCTTTTGTCTCAAAGGCTTGCAGTTCAGCCCCTTCAATAGAGAAGGATTATTTTCCAAAACATTTTAATTTTTTAATAATAAGCCATGAGCCAGGCTTTTAGAAAATGGAGCTGATGTAGCCACTATATAAGTAATAATATAATGAAATAAAACTTCTCAACCACCCCTTCTATGTTACGCAGTAGTAGTTGAGTTTCTTTTTTTAAGCGCATGCCCAGGTCAGATTCTTTTCCCCTCAGTGTTTGTTATTAAGAGTTTATCTTCCAACTGTTACAAAATATCATGGTCCCCAAAAACAAAAACTCAGCGAGGAAAGCTCAACTGGTATGAGACGTGCAAATAAGACACCGGTTTTCCTTTTTTTTTTTTTTTTAATGGAAATGCCAGATGACATATCCAAATAAGCACTTGAAATACGCTTGGTAAAAGTTTATTAATAGTTGCCATTGCTACAAGTCCTCATGTGTGCCCCTTTGAAAAACAGTGGTCACTTATTAAAGACTAGAGACAGAACATTTTCTTGAACAAAGTTGTTAATAAAGCACATCAAGACTTGTTTCAATAAGTATTGGTCCATGAATACCTCATGTGCTAATTTATGGTTTAGAGATATTTAGTCATACAAGCCCTCCAGTCTGAAATAGGCATGTACCTTATTATTATTATTTAAACACTGGCCTTTTATATTTAGAATATATTTATAAAACATACTTGTCCTCTTCATAAAATTAAAAACATCTGCTGTGGCTTTTCAGTTAAAATGCTGTGGACTTGAAAGTCTGATGGTAGGTCAGTCTGCCATTTTGAATGGCAATTAAGCTGACAGTGCACCCTGTACTAGTGAGACTGTGAAAACAAACAAAAAAGGCAGATGGTTCATTTAGTTTAGTAATTGTAATTTGTTGTTCATTAAAAGCAATTCCCACACAGGCATTCTCTATGCAGATGGAGTATATGGAAAATTTTATTCTGCCAACCTGTCGTAATAATTATTTTTGTTAGTGTAATTTGCACCGACATTTGATAGGCAGTTGATTAGAGCAGTATGGTTTCATCAGAATTAAAATTAATTATAAATTTTGCTGCTTTCATTAGTGTGCTTTTATAACTATCATGACCAAGCAGCAGGGGTTTGGCTCTGAAATACCGAAAATCACAGCAGCATTTGTTGTGTGGAGCTTTTTTCCTTGAGATGACTGAACCTTTTATTAAGGGTTTTTGTTTGAGGTTTTTTTAAACCTACAGAGGATGAAAATTAGTGGCAAAACTGTTAGGATAGTTCTAAAATATGCTTGTAATGGAGGAATGTACAGAGTTTAAATTCAGTAACTAAGCTTGAGATGTTTTTCAGTTTTCTTATATGTAGGGATTGCATTGTAGCTCCAGACATTCTGATAAGTAGAGAGAAACCTTATGGTCAGTAATAGAAATGCCCTTACAGATAAAAAACCTTATTTGCTAATGGGTTTTTAACATGGATTTTGTCTTCCCTTTAGAGTATAAAATTATGTTAAATAAACTTCAAAAGAAGGAACGTAGTGCCCTCTTTATGATTATAATTACAGAGCTTCTTATTTTGATAGTCATGATAAAATAGTTCTCTTCTAGATGGCTCAAATTGCAAAGAAATTCTTCAAAAATAAATATTAGAACATCTTGGTACAGACATAGACAACTCTCACGGCAAATCTGAAGGACTGAGTGCAGCATAGATATTTTACCTCAGTACATGGCGTAGCACTTCTATCAACCTGCAATATTAGGAAGTAGATAAATATTGAATGTAAAATACAGGATACAGTTCTATGAGATTCAGTTTGCTTTCATTGTTTTATATCCTGGTATTTTTGTTGGTTCATCTGTGAGGGTTTTTTTCTCCATTGCAGTTTAATATTGGTAAGGCAGCAGAACAGACAGTGAGGGTTGATGTCCTTGTCCTATTCAAGTCAGGGGCAGCTCCATTATTAATTTCAGTTGCTCCATATAACCTATGGAAAGAGCTAATATTTTAGAGAAACAGATGAATAAGGTACAATCAGTACTGGTTTACAGTTTTTTTTCTTTTAGAGACTAGGGTTATTGTATGTTATAATTCTGCTTCGTCTGAGGTACAGTATCCTCTGGAGTGTAATTCCCCTTAGAGTTCCCTTAGACTTTAAGTCAGAGCATGCTTGACCTACTAATTTTCATTAATACATTTTTCTCTCAGAATCTTAAATTTATAGAATTATCTATATCTAGGAATCGGGCTGGGAAAAGTAGAGAAACTCTTCTGGTTTGTAACTTGACTCTTGTTTCTGCAAAATATGAACAAGACAGTGTTTATTGTAGTCAGAAAAATAGTTGGCATGATTGTGCGTAAGTGAAGAATCTCTGGATTGTCTCAAAGTGTTAGCTGCCCATTTGCAGACAAGCAAGCTTTTAGTGTGCAATTTAGGTCAATGGATAGAGGGGAGAAGATGTGTTTAGGCGACAGATTTTAAATCACCATAATATAAATATGCTTCCCTTTTCATCCGGAATTTGCTTTCTTTCAAGGTAATTTAGTGGAGCAGACATGCACTTATGCCTGTCTTTGTAATTTTAGGGATTAGGATAGTGAGGATTAAATGCTGACCCTTAATCTTCAATATCAACTTTAAGAGCGAAATATAATATGCAAATGGAATACCTTCATTTTGTGTTTATATATTTTAATCTCTGTAATTTAGTTTTAAGAAGATGGAAACTCATCTTTGCCTTATTTATTTTGAATCCCAAAGCAAGATGCCATTAAAATCTTTATCCCTGTATCTTAGAGGATAAATGTTTATCCTTTAGGGATTAAAATATAATTTTTTTAAAAAATGAGTTTAACCTAACACTCTTACATCAATCCAAGAGTTTTGTGTGTCTGATTTAAATGTATCCTTGAGTGTCATGTCAAACACTGATAATGGGAAAAAATAATTCAATGTTTATTTTCAAAAATCAGTGAATGGAGTTTGCATTAACAGAAATCAATTGGTTACTGTACCATAGATCAGTTTTGATCTATTCATTCTAAGCTTTTCCTGAAAATTCTGGATATATTCAAAGTACAGAACTTGAAGAGAGAGAGAGAGAGAGAGAGTATTTATAAAGATTAAATATTCTGCAATTATAAACTAGTAGGATATCTCAACCACTACAAATGATTGATGCAGTATTAAGGAATCAGATCAAAATGAAAGATGAAATATAAAAAACTGGCAAAAAAATGGATTTTTGAAATAGTCTTGTTTTGGTACTAATACTAGCAATGTAAAGTGCAATTAAATACTTGAACCAATTAGATTTATATTAGATTGTTAAAAAAACGTTTATTTTGACATCACCATTCCTAAAACATTTTTCAATCAGGCTGTCTTATTGATTGCTTTATTATCTGCATATCTCCTTTCTCTACTTTTGCTGATTTTAACTAATGTGGCACTTTGAAGGTCTTGAATAATTTTCATCTTATTTGAGATTTTTTTCGCACTGAGGATTTAGAACAGTCGAGTATGAGCTGTACTTTAAAACTCTGTATCATTAAATGGTAAATGAATAATAGCAATGCACCACATTCCAGCCCAGTGAGTCATCATCCAAGGACCCTATTCTGACAAGAATAGTCTTACAAAGAATATTTTCTTCTGTCACAATCTTTCAAGTATTTTGGTGGCTTGTCCTTTGGAGAGTAAGGTACTGCCCGAACCGATACAGTTGTCAGAATATGGATCAGTGAGGATATTGTGAGAGCTGAAACATAGCCTGAGCAATATAAAGGTAAATAAAAATCTTACATACTGACTTTGTTTCTGTTATGGCTTTAGAAGTGGCATTGGATTGCTGCACATGGTTTGTTAGGAATCACCTAAAACTTCTAACTGTTATTTACAGATTAATTCCCTTGAGAAATATTGAGGCAGAAAATGACTGTTCATAGTTCTGGCTCTGTGTCTTTGGGATGTTTTCTGGCCCTGAAGTGACTCAGGGGAAAATTGAAAAAATGGACCTTTTACCTTAAGGATAGAAGCTTGCTAACATGTCTCTCTCTTCCTTAGACCTTATCAGGGTGAGAAGCTGATTTGTGTCCTTATCGTTCCTAACACTTCTCTAAAAGCCAAAAGATCTGTATTTTATAATAAATGAGATTTTTTTATTAATTTCCCCAACTGTATTGAATGGCAAAGACCATACTGCAGAGCAGAAGTACAGTTTAGTCTTCATTATGGTCCAGTAGAGACCTAACAATTGCCAAGAGATTTAGTCCTGCTGTACTGATCTGCACCTGAAAGATTTTGAAAGTACTCAGCAAGAAAGGTCAAGAAAAAGAGATATTGCATGCTATCCTATTGTCAAAGGTGGCCAAGAGGCATATATAGTATTTGAAGGCCCATTAAAAATGGGAACTTTGCATGTCAATAAGTCATCTTGGCAATTTGTATTTATGCTAGATTTACTAGCATACTTCAATAGGCCTCAGAATATCTGATAGTGGACAGTTAGTCCCTCCATCATGGATCATATTATACTCTCTAAAAGTTTATCTGTGTTAATGGAGTATATCTGGAGGATCACACACTGTTACAGATGACATATCTGGAGGTGGATTTTTCTTGATGTTTTCTGCTAATTTGATGTCATATTAGGCATAGGATGTCAGCAGCAATGTCCTCCTGTGCAAAAGGAGAATCTATTTTAACTGTGTGTTGGTGTTGATTGCTCAATGTGTTTTTGTGATGCTTCAGTCAAATCTTTCATGTGAGTGTCAGGGATATTCTTTATATATTTCAATGGTGTTAGCTCAAATTAAAGCTGTATGTACTAAGGTAAATAAGTGAGCTGTCTCATATATGGATATATGGGTAGCACAAGTTATGTGGGTAACCAAATGTACCTAACAGACCAACAGTAGTTAAAAAAATTAGATGTGTTTTATGGAATAATCAGTAACAGTCATTAGACAGTAAAAGGTTGCAATTTTGCACTATATTCAAAATAGAGGTATCTGCCAGTATAATAACATGCTGTTCTGAGTTTCTAAACTGAAAATAATTTTTCTTTTTTTAAAAGAAAAATAAGAACTTTTTCCTTATTCCATCCTTATAATATTTTAAGCCCCAGTGGTTTGGAACTAAAAACACTTTTTAAAATGGCATAAAGAAAAATGATGAAGGAAGTTCTGCAGATTTCTCAACTCAACCCATTTTCTGGAGGAGTACAGCTGATACCATGATGGTGCTGGTACCTCACAGAAACTGGAGAATTTTTTTGTTGCAGCAGCTGGATGCTGTGGTCAAGGGACTTCCACTGACACCAGCTCATGATGCTCAGAGTTATGAAACTTGCCTAGAACCTGCTGTTAGACACAGTCAGGAGGGAGAGGCAGAAACTGAGACAGCATGTAGATACCAATATTTTAGTTAATGGTTTTGATGAGAACATGTTAGGTACTACGTTTTAGGCATGACATAACCAAACAATATAAACTTTCACATTGGAACCTTGCCTAGTTAAAACCTAGGATTTCTCTGAAGGTTTAACTCAACCTAGCTGAGTGAATGGCTTTTAAGTTGTGCTAGGAAACATATTTTGATGTGTTAGAAATCTCCATCTAAAGAAATTCTTAAAGATTCACATAGATAGGAGCTAGCAGCAGCTGCAGTGTCAAGAGCATAAGTGCTATCTACAGGAAAATTTGCTAAATAAGTGGGCAGCTGCTTTCAGCATTAGCTGCCATTTTTCAGTGGTCTTCACAAGTGGCTGTGAGTAGAAACATTACTGTTGCCCTTGAGGGAAGTGCACAAGAGATGCTCATTTGAGGGCATTAGGGCTGATTGTACAGTAGGTCCCTCAGATGGGACCCAGCTGGGTGATGGAGCCAAGCTCTGCACCAAACCCTGGTCCTGCCACAGCCTGTTGATGTTTGGAGGCTCAGGCACCTGCCCCTGCTGGCTTTGGCTGCTGCAGGTTGTCACAGGCATTTGTAAAGACACAAATCTTCAAAGGCAGCTCAGATTTGTCACAGATTTAGGGAAAGGCTGCATTCAGGTAACTTTTTTTTCTGGAGGAAGAGAAGGAAAAGCAGCGTGAATGCCACACAGAAGCACACACAGCTGTGATGAAAAGCAGTCGTGTTTGTACCTGACTTGTGGATGTGCTATATCCCCAAATATCCATACATTACAAGTGTAAAAGCCTTAAAGCAGGTATGTCCATCCAGCCCCAGAATGTATCTGTGTATATCCCTACATGCTGTGGTGAACCACTGTAACCTTGTCCTGTCTCTGGCCTTACATCATTACCACTTATCCCAGCCCCACTTTCTTCAGGCAGTAGGAGAGCTGGATGACTCACTGGCCTTATTAGAGTAATTGGAGAACTTTAAGTCTCCTAGCAAAATGTCCAAAGTCACTGTTACATAAAAGATAGGGAAAGCAAGTAACAACAAAATACTTTGGCCTAATAATTTCTTCTAATCCCTTAGACACACTGATTATTGGGATAGTCTCCATGGCACTAACCACCAAAAGTGCATGAAATATTTGTTGAGGAGTAATAGCTCCTTATAGAGTTCACTTCCAGTGCTCAAAAACTGTCCTCTCAGAAACAAGCAACAGCCATTATAACCTCTGGGACTGGTCTTGCTGTAAAATCAATATTTGAAGGTAATCACTTTATATCTGATGCATGAGCCCTGGTGATTTTACTGGCTGCCTGTTGTTAATATGGACCACTGCCTAATTGTCATTCCAGAAGAGGATCCAGATGTCCCTTACTCTCTCCCTCCAGTCCACCGTGGCTTTCATTACCAGAAAAAAATTCCTAAAAGGTGATATCATTTACTGTTAGAGGCTGAGCAGGAGAAAGGCCATCCCCCTTGCACCTTTAGGCTAGTGAACAGATTTTAAAATTAACACCTCTCCTCAGCACCACAGATGCATGTGATTTCATCTGCTGGTCCACATGCAATCCCCCTTGAATATGCTTAAAGTCCTGCAAGCCTGTATCTTTTGCCATAAAATCTCAGTTGTCATGCCTCTGCATGTTGTAGCAGTGGCATAGGAATTTTTTTTTCAGCATGTTTGCTAATGGAAGGTGTGAATGGGACATTTGACTCCTGACTTCCACGGCTGTATTCCACACACAGTATTCAGATACCAGCACAAAAGGTATATGTGAAGAGAGGAGAAATTTACTTTAGCATTATTTTCAAAAGATACATGTCTTTTTAATTTATTATTATTAATTTCCTTCCCATGGAATCACTCCAGTAATACCTGTGAGTCTAAATTACCCCACAATACAAGAAGATCTTGAGGTATTTAAAATCCACCCATGTGCTTGCTGTAAAAGACTCCATAAGTGTGCTTTGTAGTGTTTTTCAGAAATATCATTGGCTGTTTGAGAATTTCTCTTTGAGATTGTCTTGTTACGGAGTAGGTAAAGATGCAGCTAACACAGATATTGTAGACAGCTTTTTAACCCTAGAAACCAGTCCTGTTTATATGAAATTTGAATTTTTTGCTTGAATTTTATTCACTGCTAAAAGATGATAGTGGCCTTTCAAGCCATGATTTTGTAGAGATATCCAGAGCCCTAATAAACTTCTAACTTCTGTTATAGGTAACATTTTCAAGAATGTATTCTCTCACCTCAAATTATGTTCATCTATGCTGGATATTCTTCCCCTCCTGTTTTTTAAACTAGACTTTTTGAATAATAGGTAAAGCTTGTTTTGCAAGGATTAGATTTTCTGAGAATTCATAGTCATTATTTTGGTCATCTATGGAATACAAGTAGCCCAGTGTTTTATTAAAAAAAAAAAGACCTTAAATAACTTTAAAAGTTATGAGGACAAAAGACTTCTCTTAAGGTGGGGGAGGGGCAGTGCATGTGTTTAATACATAGTCCTGAGCTTTCTGTATATTTAAAGTAGATATATACCTTGCTGCTATGAATCTTTGACAATGTGCCAAGTGTTGCATTGCCAAAGGTATAGCATTTCATTTATTTCTTTAGGCTCAATAGCGGTTACTGGTAACATGTGTTTGTAGGGTGTCAGTTCTGATGGAATTTTTTTACCTGGCCTGTTTCCAAGTAATGTTGGTATGTGTTTAAAATGCTTTAAAAATAAATCAGACTTTTGTATTTCTGCAATAGAAATTCCAGGAAGAGTGATAAAGGGGGATTCACTTGCCATCACATTTTTAAAATCTATTTTGTTTATGGAAAGGGACTTTGGTCTTTCTATTTCACTTTTCATTAAGCTAAAGCAATGTAATAATCAGGAATAAGTAGTTAAGACAAATATATAGTATTTTAAAAGAACTTTAAATAAGAAAAAATATTTGCCTCTGTTTGCAGAACATGCTTTAAATGTTGCTTCCCTTATGTAGTTTCTTTCTCTACCAGATTGGATATTTGTGTATTGCATCCCTGCAGACGTTCTTCTGTGGCTCTGAAATTTTTGGTGGGTCCTTTCTGAGACATGGAGACTTAGCATAGACCATCCTTTTTCATACTAAGACTTTAAGTTGGTTGCTGTGCACATCTAGGATATATTCTGGGGGAGACATTGGACACATGTTGGATGTGTGATAGTTAAAGATGCTTAATAATACCATTCCCAGTAATTCTGTAAGGATTCCCAAGAGAAAGGAATAAGGCTGTGAAAAATTCGAGTCTGTGGGTCCTCAGGACATTGCAGCCAGGGAGAACCTTCTGTAAGTGGAATTAAGATGCCTGCTGGGAGCAGAGTGTCTGCAGCAGCACTTGGATCCTCTGATCTCTGCATGCTTTCCCCAGGTGACAAACTTCCCCCTCACTTTGTGGGCATCTGCTACCCTGGACTCTTTCTCCTGTGGATGAATATATAAATCTATCAGCCTGGTAAGGTGGCCAGCAAAAGCTTGCCAGCACTTTGTACCAGCTGTTGAAAAGAAGTTGCTTAATGCAGATGCACTGGTTCATATACCTTACACCTGCATTTACAGGGGTGCTGAGCACCTTCAGATGCTAGTCTGCTTTGTTTATTCTTTGTGAGAATTTGGCCTGTACTATCTCAAGCTGAGTTTCTAAAGCTGAGTATACACCCCTCAAAAAAAAAAAAAAGAAAAAAAACCAACAACCTATCTGTTTTTTGGAAAATAACAGGCAAAAACCATGAGATACTGATAAGCTGGGTAAAATTCTGTGTCAGTTATTTTTAAAGCAATGAGATATTAAAATTTGGCATTTACTTTTTTCTGCCATGGAACCTCTTGTATTTCTTTAAGGAAAGAGAGAGTTTTTTCTTGAGGATAGATTTACTGGTTTTCCTGTACTGTGGTAGCATTTTCTTTTTTCCCCCCAAAGGATGTTCAAATTTAGAATTATTTTATAGTTTTATAGCATAACTCATTAAGTATTTATAAAGTGAAACAATGCTGAAAAAAATAAGCATTTGCTATTTGGTATTTACTGTGACTAAGCAGTAGCAAATATTTACTGCTACATTTGGTTCCAAGTTCCATTGTATATCTGGAAGCTTGATAATAACAGTTCATATTTTCTTACCAAACTGATAATGTGTTATTAATTCAGATGAAAAAAGAGGTAGCTCTACCAGATTCTTCTGTTTTGTCCCAGGTTTGAAATTTTATGAGAACCAGACTACACATTCCTCTGCTGTTAGACAGTATTATTTTCAGAGATGCTAACCTGTTAGTGATTAGCCCAGACTAGTGTCTTGGATGCTTGTGGTATCAGAAAGCCTTTCCCTGAGGACTTTTCTGCTCCAAAGAGAATTTCCACATCTGAGCTTGAAAAAGATGGTCTGAACCTGTGCATATTCCCAACTAAGGGTCAAATCCCATGAGTCAATGGGAATTTTGTCTGAGTAAAGACTGCAGGATTTGACCCTTCAGGATTTATTTGTTTCTTGTACAGATGTTTAAGTAATTTAAAATTACGTAGCCCAATGTTCAAAGAATTAGCTGCCTAATAGAATTTTTGCTTCTAACCCCAGCTAATTCACTGTCTCTGCTTCTTGGTGTCTTTGCACTTAACTCATCCTATATGGTAAATTAAGGAAAATTCAGGCTTCCAGTGACATGATTATCAAGGAAAGTAAATTACAAATTATCACAGACTGTATGTGGCCCAAAAGGTCATTTTAGATTTATTTGTAGAAAATAGCTATCATCTTTATGATATTACTATTGGTAGTGCCAGAAGGCAATTTGTTTCCTATATTTCTTTGTTGCTCTATTCAAGATTTTGCTCAGTGATCCTGATCATTGCCTCTGTATGTTTGATTGCTTTTACTATAAATGTGTATTTTTAGGGATCCATCTATAAACTTTTAATACGTGCTTCCCTTTGCAGCCTATCACTTCAACTCTTTGTTTTGTCTGAATGACAGCAACTATGATATTTATCATGGTCAAGTTTAATATAACAGTTTCATACAATCAGGACATCCCATGTGTTCTAACATTGATCTTGTGTTTGTACATGCAAATAAAATACATACTTTCTGTGTATGTGCACTAAGACATGAAAGCATATGACAACAGAGTTATGCTTCATCACATGGTTACCTGATGCTCTTTTCTACTTATTTGGTTAGTGCAGAATGTTCTATAGAAATTCAGTATCTGCCAAGATATTAACAGGTTTCCTATTATGAATAGGAATATTAACAGGTTTCCTATTATGAATGCTCGTAGTATCTGTTTGTCAGGTTTTTTTGCAAACATCTTGATTAAGAAAAGGCTGTAGTAAACTGTATGAACTGTATGTGCAAAGTTGCTTATATTTGTTTGGTTTTTTTTTTAGTGTTTGTATTGCAAACTCATTGTTGTGCTTTATAGTCTACTTATTTAGATAAGTAATAATTGTGTATTGCATCCCTGCTTATTTAGATAAGCACCTTCAATCTGGAGTGTATCTAGTACTAAAAGAAAAAACCCCTGCTGACCTGGCAGCAAGCAGCACCTATGAAAGGGGAAGACTAGCAGGAGGTGGCAATTCAAAGGAGTCAGGCTGACCCCTATCTCTTTAGTATCCCTGAAAAACTTGGTGGCAAGAAACAAATTATCTTCTTCCTCACTAGGTCTGCAGTATCAAACCCTCTGTCTGAACTGTGTCTTTGCAGCATGGAAATGAAACAAAAGATGAAAAGGTTGTGTGGAGAGGCATTAAAAAGAAAAAGAGAAGAGATGGTGAATTTTCCCAGAAAGCCTTATAGGAAATTTAATTTAATAGTTAAGAACCTGGCTGCTAATTAGGAGGGGGCAAAGAAAGAAGGAGAAAGAAATGGATTTTTGCTAGTTGATAGGCTTTAGTTTCTTTTCCTCACTCACCTCATTGCTTGGAGATAAAAACAATCACTTTTGACACTTGTTTTTCTCCTTCCCTGTAAACTGTTGATATTTGCTACAGCCCCCATAAAACTTTTCAGTGCCCTGCTGAGTGTCTTTCATAACTAGTCATACAAAATGCCTTTCGTAATCTTTCTGCAGTCACAGTGGAGGAGAGGACACAACAGTACTAAAGCCATTGCTTCTGCTAAGGACAAGAGGAGACGGAAGCTGCATTTCTAAATTGGGCACTGTGTAGTTTTACTTATTGATTTACAGAGCACTTATTATCATAGTAGAACATTATAATGAACATAGCTGAAGAGTGAACGTTTGTTGAAACATGTCTGAGGCATTTTCTACATGTTGCTTGAGGGATGAATTAATTTACATGATGTTTTACTTTTAAAATAATACAATTTATTATAGAAATCAAAATGTCAAATCTAAAGGCTCTTATCTGTGAGCTCTCATAAATTATTTCCTTGAAGCTTTTTTGGAGCAGGACTTTTCACATATTCCTCCCTCGAGCCTAAATTACACAAACAATAAGTAACAAGTTATTTTAAGTGTAATGGTAATTAACCATGAAAAAAGAAACTGCTTGTTTTGATTTTAGTTGATTTTTCCCTTAAGATAAAAGTGTCTCTTTGCTGTGGATTTCTGTTTCTTCATAATTTTAAGTTTTTGGGTCCTTTTTTTTTGGCCTTTTGCCCTTCATTTTTTTAAGTGGACACTTACCTGTGTATGCCATTAGTTGAATGTCTCCCAGGCTGATTAGCCTCCTGTGTTCTTACAGTCTTTTGGCAGCAGCAGAATAGTGATTTCTGTTTGCATGCTGGTGAGGTTCTGGTGATGAGCCGTTAAATAAAATGATCTGTCCCCAGGCCAACCACTTGGTTCATTGCCAAACAGTAATCCAGTACAATTAAGTATCAAAGATTGGACTACTCCATTATGGCAAGAAATCTCACTGCAGGCACCTGGAAAAGCAGAGAATTCCAGAGGGAAAAGTGATCAGGACATTTATTTTTACTGGGGTATACTAACTTCATTGGGGTTTGTTTGAACATAGGGGATTTGGATATCCATATATTTAAAATTGGCATTTAATTTTTCAATTTCAGCTTTATTTTCCATCCAAAGCTGGAGTTGAGAGAAGGAAGAGATGAAAGTAAAAAAGAACCGACTCAGTTTCTGAGACTACTTCTGCTGTTCTTGACTTCCTTATTAAAACACAGGATTTTATGGTCCCATTGTTTTTTCCTCTTCCATAAAAATGTTTTGTCAGTTGCTGCTGTCATACTCGTGCACACATTTAAGCATTTAGTAGTGGCAACAAAGCTAGAAATTTGACAAATTATTAGCAAATTGTTTTCATTGTTTGCTTTGCAATTCAGTGTTGGGAATGCTGGTGTTTTGTTCTACTACTGGCCTTAGAAGTAATTATTTTTCCTTTTTCAAAAGAGCACTGAATTCTGATGGGTGCAATTTTACTAGGATATGTGTTTTCTAGCCACAAACACACCAAAACTAAAGCAACATGTTTCTAAAGTTCTGTAAGTAGAGGAAATGGGCAAACATGTCAGGTATTTGCACATTTTGCAGCCAACCAAATCTAATCAGATAGAAAATTGCACCTAATGAACATAAAGGAGTGTTTAAAATCTTATTCGTATATAATAACTTCAGAAAATCCTACCTTTTGTTACTTTGAGCTAGACTGATTTTGTAGGTGCTTTGAGGTGTTTGGCGTGAAAGGGAGGAATTTGACCTATTTCTTCCCTGCAGAAACATAATAGTAGAACTCTCTAAAATCACAAGAGTTTCCATGTTTACTATACTTGAGAAAGTTAAAGAATACCTATCAATATAAGTATATATTAGATAAGTGTTAGCACAGTCCTCTAAAGGCATAGATAATATACAGGTTGCACTGATGGAGAAACTGAGTCACAGGATGGTCAAATAATTTATTATGTTTTACAGCTCAATCAGAATTGAAAATAGCAATCAGATATTCCCAATCATATTTCCAGCTGTGACTTGCCTCTCTAAAAGGCACTAAACTATAGCTTTGAGAAATATGAAAATATATGGGATAAAGAGAAGTTGGTGTAGTTTCACCAGGGGCTCCTCAAAGATCTGTGGAAGCCAGATCTCTCCCAAGGCAAAAATGAAAGATGGAAACAACCAGGAAAATTAAAACTCTTTTAAGACCTGGAAAAGTTAAAAGAAATGCAAAAGCAGAATGAGTTAATACTAGCCAAAGGAGCCAGGGGAAATAAGAACAGCATTTTAAATATATTGGAGAAAAAAAAGAAATAATGGAATGAAAAACTAAGCTCAATAATAAATGAAGAGGGTGACAAAATGAAAGCTGGTTCTGAAATGGCTGATGCACTAAGCTACTTTCAAAATCAATCTTTGACAAGAAAAATAAAAATAGTATGGACATAATAGCTCAAGTAATTAAGACCTTTTCAAAATAGTTGTTGATAAAAAAGAGTAAGGCAATACTTAGAAAAAAAAATGGAATAAAGTGAATCAGCAGGTCTGGATGATAAGCATGGTGTGGTCTTAAGAGACAGATAATGAATTTACATAATCACTACTAATTATTTCTGAAAAGTAAAGTACAATTGAGGAATTATCATAAGATTGGGAAAAAGCAAATCTAATACTAATCTTTAATAAAAGAAAGAAAGAAAAAAGAGTAATTCTGGTAATTACCATAGGGCTGCCTGTTGTTGTTTATAAAGCCTAGTGGTGTGATAGGAACTATACTGAATCTGCAAGAAACAATCTTTACCCCAAAACAATTTAATTTTTGACTTGATATGCCTTAGTCGAAGATGACCTAAAAGTAGAGAGGTTAGATGGATGAGAGGAGTATGAATACAGGGTTGGGTTGTTGGGATTTTTTTTGGTTCATTCCCTATGTGTACATATCTTCATGGCTGCATAAAGATTTGTGGTCCATCTGAAATAAAAACAATGATTAAAAAACAAGATAACAAATATTATTGCTCTGACACTGAAGGTTTTACCCCATGGTTTCTCTTGTCTCCACTTGCTAAGCCCAAAGGCATTTTTGGGAGGCCAAGAATAACCAGGCAGGTGCTACTTGCCTCTTCCCTGCTGCTTGGTCCCTCTTTCTGACTCATGTGGAGGTGATAAGATGGAGCTGTTCTTCCAAGAGTGCTTGCCCATAGTTTGTCCCTGAGCTGTGCACACACACAGTATGGAAAAAAAGGTGAACAAGAAGATCAAGAGCAGAAGTGGTCTTCTGGGCTTGCTTCCCCATAGACTTCCTGGGTGGATAGTCTCAATCTCTCCTCCCAGTCCCTGGTCTCAAGAGGCTGTACCCAGGGGCTTCTGAGGTTCCAGGAAGAAGGAGAGACCATGCCATCTAGTGGAACTCCCTCCATTTTTTCCAGCTGTTTGAGAAACATGGCAGAGAACATGGTTGCTCGAGGTCCAAGTGAACCTTGGAAACCAACCACTTCCTAAAGAAACACATGAATGTTATGTTTCCAGAAAGTTTCCAGAGAATATGATGTACTGAGGGGACTAAAGGTCTTTAATTGCAGAAAGTCAGGCAAAACCACTTGGAAACTGTGATTTAATAAAAAAAAATAGTATGGAGGAAACAGCCTCAAAGATCTCTGCTTAAGTGAAGGGATGGATACAGAATTTTGGAAAATGTTTTGGGCAGTTGAACTGACTGGGGGTGTGCCCACATCACCATGTACGTTTGTCATTTGGTTGCAGGAGTTCAAGTTGTATTTTGGGGATGGACTAAGGTATCTAGAGGCCTTCTGCAGTTATGAGTGGCATACTTAATTTGTTGATCATGTGATTAAGGAAGGGGAGATAAACAGACCATTAATTAAATCTGAAGGTTGAACTAAAACTGGAAGGTGTTGCCAACACCAGCGAGGACAGAGTGCAGAGATATAAAAAGTGAGGACAGGTTAGAAATATGGAGAGGAAATCACAAAATGGGATTCAACCTAGCAAATGGAATCTGATACATCTGCTGAAATAATAATGCAAAACACAGGTACTCAGCAGTAGAAAGACGCTTGTAAAGAATTGATGTTAAACAAAAGACAGGGGCGATAGCAAGCAGCAAATCTTGTACAAGTTTGCAATATGATGGAAGAAGCAACTGCTGCCCCACCCCCCCAACAGTTTTATTCCTGCTTGCATCATGTTATAGATTAGAAATGGGATAGACCCCCTTTCTACAGACTATGATAAGATATAATACTGCTCACAGCTTTAGGCATGTCATAAAACAATAATAGATATGAATAGGTATAGTAATTGGAAGCTCTCTCTCATAGTGAAATGAGACTGGACAATGAATTTTGAAGCATATAATAGGAAGTCATTCTGCACGGATGGATGAACGCTACTGTCTTTTTCAGCTTTAATTTTCATGTTTCCATATAAGGCGAGTAAAATGAACAGTAGTTATTGTTTAACCAAGTATCTTTGCACACCAAACATGTTAATTTCACTTTTTTCTGGGTCAGGTATTTTGTTAACCATGACATCTTGGCACCAAATTAACCATAATAAACTGCCCCTAGCCCAAGCGGTTCAGTTCATTGCAAGGTGATCTGTATCAGGATGAGTTAGTTTTGTTTTCTGACACAGTAAATGAAAGAAGTGTAACCAGAAGAAAAGACCGTTTTAAAACACACTTATCCTTACCTGTATGCTTGGATTTTTGGACATTTGCAGTCTGGGTATTTTTCAGCTGCTCAATCAAAG
Source organism: Agelaius phoeniceus (assembly GCF_051311805.1). NCBI lineage: Eukaryota > Metazoa > Chordata > Aves > Passeriformes > Icteridae > Agelaius > Agelaius phoeniceus. The sequence continues at coordinate 123,651,068 of NC_135265.1, forward strand.
GCCACATTAGATGTGTGTAAACCTATCTATCTATCTATCTATCTATCTATCTATCTATCTATCTATCTGCCTGTCTGTCTGTCTATCTATCTATTCTATCTTTATACTAATATGTATGCTCTATTTTAAATAGTCCATGTGTGAAGCTTGGTAACTTACTCTGTAATTTGTGTAGGGGACTTCACTTACCCTTTTACCTAAGTCTGCTTTGGTGGAAGAGTGCTGTCTTTGGCAGAAGCAGAAAAACAGGAAATACTGTCTTTTGGAGCAGTGACTCCTGAAATCAGGTGCAAAAGGATGAAACAGTTGCTGAGTTCTTCTATAAGTACAGCCATTGCTCCAGTCATGTGTGAGTGCTGCAGGCCTTTTGATTTTTATCCAGCTGATTTTCTCTTGTTTTGGTGATTCTAGAAAGTCAACCAAGTCCTAGTTGCCTTGGCCTTTTTGCCAATGTTCTATTTCTTATATCTAAATGCATGTTTATTGCCTAGAGTTAATACAACAGGTTGCTAGAGAACCATGTCTTGCCTTTGTCCTTCACAGAACAGGAAATATCTGGATATTATCCATTATAATTTTTCATGCTACACCAACTACTTCAGAATATAAGTATGTGTGTTGACATATTGATAAGGAAAAAATGGAGAAATATGTATTTCAGTAGTGTTTCTAATATAGAAGGAACCAACAGAGATTTTTAGTTACTAATGCCGTTGAAAATTCATTTTTATTAAAATGAAAGTCTCTACTGCTCTCTCTTTTACTTTATAAAAATATCTCTTAATATCAGCACAGAAATATACTTATTTGCTGACCTTCAGCAAAGATGTCAATACAGACAAATGCTCTCTCTAATACTGATGATTTTTCTACTGGTAGATGAAAAAGTCTAAATGCCTTATACCTTGTTGCTTGAGAAAGAACAGAAAGGGATTTTTGCAATGAAAAAAATATTCACTTTAAGAAGTTCTGCTAGTCTACTGATACTTTAACAGGTTTGGGGTTTTTTTCACCCTTACTTTGATATATTAGCAATGCACCTATTAAGACAGAGACTCTTCAGGTCCAGTAGCCAGGTTATATTGTTATATTAAGGTATTTTAGCTTAAATAAGCTAAAATCATGCACAGGACCAAAATTGTAAGGGAATAATCCAGTATGTTCAAGCAATATTGAATAAAGCAGTAGTTGCTTGTTTTTGCTAACAATCAAATTGAGTTATAAATAAAGGACTAAGCTCACAGTGAAAAGTGTAAATTGAGATGAATATTTAGAAACTCTTCTTTTTTTTCAACAGTACTTGTGCTACATTTGTGTTCATAAATTTGCAGAATTTGAGTCTCCACCTCCTCGGTTGAATACGCATCTTAATACCTTGTTAAATCAGCTTGTTAAAACAGCTTTTGATGTACTGTGTTCATGTAAAGGTTTCCAATTTTTAAAATATATATGCTGGTGCACACACACAGCATTTAAGACCAGAACTAGGCTATTAAAGTTTCCGATTTCTCATCACGGCTAAAAAGGGCTGGAATTGCAGTTAGCTGTAGAATAAAAAAAGTAAGCTTCTTAATCAGGCTTTTTGACAGTGGCAGCCCTTGTAGGACTCTTCTTATCAGTGTATTTATTTTTGTGTGTATCTATTTAAAGAGAGAGATAGATTTTAAAGATACTGTTCAGCTACAGAAGAAAAAATAATTAGACTGGAGTTCCAAAAAGACTGGGTCAAGTCCTTACTAAAGGAGAGAGAAAAGAGCCAAAGTTCTAGTGTCCATTCACAGTGTTGTAGGTGCAGGTACCATAACTACACTTATGGGGTAGGTGCAGCCTGAAAAACAGAAGGGTGGGAGAGCAGGTCCCTGAGGTTAGGTTCTTCCCATGTTCCGTTTCACCATCAACACGTTGCAGGTCTACGCTGGCAGAGCTGGTGACAGTGGGATTTTGTGTGGAAAGAAAGGATTCAGAGATATGATGACAGCTGTGTATCTGTATATAGATTCTTCCTGCAGACATAAGTGGCTAGAAACTTTTTGGTGATAGAGATCATTTTAACTAAGGTGAAAAAAAAATGAAAACAGTAACAAAGATCAATGCAGTTCTGTGTTGTTTTGTTAGGGGAAAAACACCCTACAAATAGAGAAGATGGCTATTTTATAAGAAGGTTCAACACAGTTTTGTAATTGCCTTGCAGAATCACTGCTAATATTTTATTAAATAAGTATCTGTTTCATTATCTGTAGGATTGCTACTTTGGATGTTGGATTTAGAAAAGCAGAGGTAACAGACAGAAACAGAATGCATGGCAAAGTATTTTCTTTATCAGCAGATTGCCTCTGTTGCAGTTATCCTAACTTCCTAGAGCTGGTTCACATTCTTGGTGGTATTTCCAGTTTTCTAATAGTTTCTGTCTCACTTCTGCCATTTTATGCGAAGTACAGTAAATGGGTGAGAAATTAAATAAATACCCAAGGGAGGATCAAAATAATTTATACTATGTCACAGACATTTCAAGTCTTGCAATCTCTGAGCAACCACTTGCTGAGCTGAGTAGCTCAGAATGGTAAAGTATACTCTATAAATCAGAAATCCAAGTCAGAGTTTCTGAAAAAACATTATTTTGCCAATGTTTTTACTAAAAACAGTAAAAAATATGTAGTTTGACATAGGCCTTTTGCAGCCTTCAAGGAATTTGAGGATTTTGATAAAACAAACTTTATATAAATGAACAAGCCATGTACTTAGAAAGATCTATAGTTATCAAGCTGTCTAATAATGGTAATGGTATTTATGCAAAATACTTTGACTAAACCCAAGATTTTACCAGGCACATGAAGCTATATGACTAGCAAACTCTGGTGTATTTTAGAGGAATGTTTGTTAACTGTGTATACATATGAAATTAGTGACCACCAGAGGCAAAGAATGGACAAACTTAGAACCCCAAATCTTCCCTTTATCTATGGAATCAATAGATAGAATATTGCTGTATAATACTGTATTTCACAGTGGTCCTCGAGGCCATCATCTCCAGGAAGGAGGGAGACAGTGCATCCCCTTGCAGTGCAAACAGAGCAAACTCTGATGAAGCAAATATCCCAAACTCTGATCAAACAGCAAATTAGTACCAGTTATGCTATTGGCTTTTTTATGATGTGAATGCATCTGGTAAAAATGATGCCTACAGATTAGCCTTTACTTAGGCCAGTGAATAATTGTTACAGGGCAGCAATTTCAGCTTATTATTCTAGACTTTTAAATTTTTTGATAAGTGGCACCTAGCAATAAAGTGTTTACTATTGTCTAATGCAGATACCATGTCCTTTGATTTGAATGCAACCTTGTTCAGAGGTATTTGAATGATAAAAACCATTAACTTTAACCCCAGAACTGCAAGACAGCAAGGAAATTATGCTTTTTTTGCTTAGTTTTATACAGCATGGCTGGTGTCTGCTAATAACTGGCTATCCAGCAAAAAGCATATAAGAGGATGTGTACTAAATGATAAAATCGGGAATGTGATTCAAGTATCATTTTGGGTGGAAAATCTAGAAATTTAAAATGCTTTGTGGTTCTAACATTTATGCTGCTTTCATTTCTACTGTACCTCGAATCAGCAGAGAGAAAAACTTCTAAAGTTACGATTACCCATAAGACTTGTAAACCAGATTGATGGAAGTAATTGGTAAACTGCTTAATCAAGCCTTGCTTGGAGGTG